>NC_133620.1:407682498-407702498 GCF_048593235.1 Sminthopsis crassicaudata
CAGGGGAAGGAAAAGAAAGGTTAATGAAATCCTGAATGAGAGTGGTAATGGTGATAGGAACTGGGCTCCTGCAATGAGAGGCGTGAGAGAAAGGAATTGTCAGTGGCAGGTGTGGGAGCAGGGGGACCCACCTGGGACAGGTGCGTTGTGTATGAACTAGCAGCAATACCTGCACCTGGCTGAGAGGGAGACTGGTAATGTGGTTCAGGCACTGGATGCCAGTGTCTGGTGAACAGCCAGATGACAAACCAGCCAATGGTGGTGCTTTTCCCCAGGCATTGTGGAGCAAAGTTCGGGAGTGAATTTTAAGGTCGGGCTTAAGGAGTTCAGGCTCGGGTTTCCCTTTTTTTTTTCTATGTTTCTATGTGGTACCCTCTGGAAAAGGCAGTCAGAAAGCCATTTGGCCTGTCTGGGGTGCATCCAAGGAGACCAGGCAGAGGACTCATCTGATAAACAAGACCTTCAAGTGTATTGACATGCCTCTGACTCACTTGTCTCTTCTTCAGGGGCTCCCTTCCAAGCAGGAGCCTGGGGACAGGCACCGAGGTATCAAAAAGGAAGTTGAGGTCTCCAGTCTGTAGACTGAGAATGCTGCTGTCACTCAAAGAAATAAGGAAGTAAGGAAGAGGAACTGACTCAAATTTAATTTTAGACACACCGAATTTGAGACACCGGGAGAACTTTTTAGGTCTAGTCACAGAGTCACAGAATTTTAGAGTCATAAAAAAAAAGCCCAAAAGCCATGTAGTCCAACCTCCAACTGGAAAGAGTCCTTGGGACACCATGCTCAACAAGTGGACAAGCCCACCCCCTTCCACCTGAAGACCTCTTAAGGTAGCCCATTCCATTTTGGAAGAGCTCTAAAATATCAGGAAAGTTTATTTTTTTGTTTTGTTTTGTTTTGTTTTGTTTTGTTTTGTTTTGTTTTGTTTTGTTTTCTGATAGCAAGTCTAAATTTTCCCCTTAGCAAATTATAAGATCATAGGGTTCAAAGTTTCGAGCTGTGGGGTCTTTAAAGAACCTTTGTGTGTAGACAACAAAATTGAGAGTAATAGCTTACCCAAGATTACACAGTAATACTCAAATGAGGTAGGATTTGAGATTGGGTCTATTATCACTCAGATATGAGGGGATGGCAGGGTAGGAGAGAGAACTTGGAAGAAAATTACAGAAGGCCAGGAAAAAAAAAATTTGTTGTGCTTACTGTGTACTAGACACTGTTCTAAGCCCCAGGGATACAAAGAAAAGCCAAAAGGCAGTGTCTGCCCTCAAGGAGCTACAGTTAGAATTGCATGAGACTGCAACAAAAGACAGGTGCTGTAACACCACATTTGGACAATCAGAAGAACTAGGATTGTGGCCAAAAAAAAAATCATATTCAGCAAAATTAAGTAAAATATTGAATGAGGAAAAAAGATGGACATTCAATGGACTCACAGATTTTTAGGATTTTGATGAGAACAAACCTGAACTCATTAGAAAATTTTATATTTAAGAAACAACATCAAAGACTAATTTCAAGGGACTCAGGGGAAGAGAGGACTTGATTAAGTAATAGCCAAACAAGTTAGTATAGTAGAAGAGGTAGTAGGGATAGGAAACAGGAGATATACACAAACACGATAACAATGAACAAAAGTAAAATTTAATAGGAAAAAAAAAGTAGGAATAGTAATCTCAAAGACAAAAAATATTTCAATCAAGAGAGAAATCTACATTATATGTCAGCCATATTAATTTGTTTTATATGTGTGTATGGACATATACATATGTATGTGTATATATGTATATATATGTATGTATTTATGTTTGTATATGTGTTTGCATATAATAAATATATTTATGTTCAACTGTAGACTGCTTGGAGAAGGTAGGGTGATAAGGGGAAAAGGGAAAAAAGAATAAAGTTAAAAGTGCATAGCAAAAAAGAAAATCTATAAGGAAGCCTAAAAAAGATGAACAGTTATGAATACAATGACTTTTATTATTATACATTCATTCCTGAAATGAAAATTTATTGTTACATATTTTGAATCCTCCCTTATGTTCTTCTGGGCACATGACAATGGTTTTTTATTTCTTTTTCTAATTTTTAAAAAAAATTTTAAGTAAATAAATAAATTAAAACAAAGTATTTTTCATATGTCTATAGATAGTTTTGATTTCTTTCTGAAATTTGCTTGTTCATATCTCTTGACCATTTATCATTTGGGAAATGAGTTATAGTTTTATAAATTATATTCAGCTCTCTATATATTTGAGAAATAAGGCCTTTAATAGAGATATTTGTTGCAAAATGTTTTCTCAACTTTTTATTTTCCTTTTAATTTTGCTTGCATTGGTTTTGTTTGTGCAAAAACTTTAATGTCATGTGATCAAAATTATCTATTTTACATTTTATAATGCTATCTATCTCTTTTTTGGTTATAAATTCTTCCCTTATCCATAGATCTAGCAGATAAATTCCATGCCGTCCTAATTTGCTTATGGTGTCACCCTTTACATGTAAACCATGTATCCATTTTGACCTTATTTTGATATATGGTATGAGAAGTTGGTTGATAACCTAGTTTTTGCCATATTTTCCAGTTTTCCCAGCAATTTTTGCCAAATAATGAGTTTTTGTTCCAAAAGCATGGATCTTTGGATTTATCATATACAAACTACCTTGGTCATTTATTATAATGTAATTTGTATCTAATCCATTCCACTATTCTATTTCTTAGCCAGTACCAGATTGTTTTGATAATTACCACTATATAATACAGCTTGAGAACTAGTACAGTTAAGACTGCCTTCACATTTTTTTAAATTGATTCCCTTGATATCCTTGACCTTTTGTTCTTCCAGATGAATTTTGTTATTATTTTTTCTAGCTCTATAAAATAATATAAAATAATTTTTGATAGTTTGATTAATATGGCTCTGAAAAAATAGATTAATTTAGGTAGAATTGTCATGAATCCTTGAACCCATGAACAGTTAATACTTTTCCAGTGTTTAAGATCTAACTTTATTTGTGTGAAATGTGTTTTGCAATTTTGTTGATGTAATTCCTAGGTTTGTTTTGGCAAGTAGACTCCCAAGTATTTTATATTGTTTACAGTTATTTTAAATGAAATTTCTTTCTGTCTCTTGCAGCTGGGCTTTATTGGCCATTTAAAGGAATTCAAATACAAACAAAGATAATTTTCAACATTCACCCTTGCAGAACATTGTGTTCTGTATTTTTCTTCTTCCCTCTGCACCTCTCCCTTCCCCTAGACAACAAGCAATCTAATATTAGTTAAACACATGCAGTTTTTCTAAACATATTTCCACATTTATCATGCTGTACCAGAAAAATCAGATGAGGAAAAATAAGAAAGAAAAAACAAGAAACAAACAACAACAAAAAAGGTGAAAATACTATGTTGTGATCTACATTCAGTCCCCACAGTCCTCTTTCTGGATGCAGATGACTTTCTTCATCACAAGCCTATTGGACTTTCCCTGAATCACCTCATCATTGAAAAAACCCAAGTTCACATTGGGTTGATTATCACATAATCTTGTTGTTGCCTGTACTTTTAGTTCTACTCACTTCACTCAATATCAGTTCATGTAACTCTCTCCAGGCCTTTCTGAAATCGTCCTGCTGATCATTTCTTATAGTACAATAAAATTCCATTACATTCATATGCCGTAACTCTCAATAAATGTTATTTATATTTGAAGGTAAGCTCCATTTGTTCCTATGCTTTCTGGTATTTTTACTAGGAATGAATATTGTATTGTATCAAAGGCTTTTTCTGCATCTTTGAAATTAATTCTGTTGATTTTGTTATTGATATGGTCAGCTATGCTGATAATTTTCCTAATCTTTGAACCAGCCCTGAATTCCTGGGATAGATTCCACCAGGTCACAGTGTATGATCCTTGTGATATATTGTTGTAATCTCTTTGCTAGAGTTTTATTGAAAAAATTTTGCATAAATATTCATTGGGGAAAATGGTCTATAATTTTCTCTCTATTGACTCTCAGTGGTTTAATAATCAACATGATATTTGTGTCATAAAAGAAATTTGGTTGGATTTTTTTTCTTTACCTATTTCCCCAAATATTTTACATTGTATTGTGATTAATTGTTTTTTAAATGTTTGTACAATTTGCTTTTGAGGATTTTTTTCTTAAGAAGTTTATTGATGTGATGGACAGAAATAACTACACCCAGAGAAGGAACACTGGGAAGTGAATGTAAATTGTTAGCACTACTGTCTATCTACCCAGGTTACTTATACCTTCGGAAGCTAATAATTAATGTGCAACAAGAAAATGGTATTTACACACATATATTGTATCTAGGTTATATTGTAACACATGTAAAATGTATGGGATTGCCTGCCATCGGGGGGAGGGAGTGGAAGGAGGGAGGGGATAATTTGGAAAAATGAATTAAAAAAAAAAAAAGAAGTTTATTGATGGCTTTTTCAATTTCTTTTTCTGAGACTGGGTTATTTAAATATGTCATTTCTTCTTTAGTTAAATTGGGTAATTTATATTTTTATAGATAGTCATCAATTTCACTTAGATTGCCAAATTTATCAGCATATGATTGGGCAAAATAGCTCCTCACAATTTTAAATTTCTTCTTATTGGTGGTGAATTCACCCTTTTTGTTTTTGGTACTAGTGATTTGATTTTCTTCTTTCCTTCTTAAACTCAAATTAGTCATTAGCTTATTTCTTTTATTATTTTTTTTTCATAAAACCCACTTCTAGTTTTATTTATTAGTTCAATGGTTTTCTTTTTTTTCACTTTTATTAACCTCTCCTTTGACTTTTTGGTGTTTAATTGGAGGAGATAATGTGATTTTTTAAAAAGTTTTTCCAGTTACTTACTCAATTCATTGATCTGCTCTTTCTCTATTTTATTGATGTAGGCAAATAGAGTTATAATTGGCTCTCTAAATAGCACTTTAGCAGCATCCCTTATCTATTGGTGTTATCTCATTGTTGCCATTTTCTTTAGTGAAATTATCTACTGGTTCTATGATTTGTTCTTTGACTCAGTTATTTTTAAAGATTATTCAGTTTACAATTAATTTTTAATAAATCTTTTCATTGTCCATTTTTGAATGTAATTTTTATTGCATTATGATCTGAAAAGGATGCTTTAACTATTCTGCTTTCTTGCATTTGATTATAATGTTTTTATGTCTTAACACATTATTAATTTTTGTGTAGGAGCCATGCAGTGGCAGAGCAAAAGATATATTCCTTTCTATTCCTAGTCAATTTTCTCCAGAGATTTATTATATCTAGGGTTTTTTTTTCTGAATTTCATTAATCTCCTTAAACTTCTTTCTTGTTTATCTACTTCTGAAATGAAAAAATTGATGTTCCCCACTTTAATTATCACAGAATTAAAGGACTCAAGGCTTTATTGCTATATATTACTTCCACTTCCAGCTCTGAAATTCACTGATGTTTTAAAGTGATTCTAAGAATCTCAGTAGCCATGGTTACTATTAAGAAGTGTGTGGGGGAGGAGAAGTGTGGGTTGGGTGGATGGATTAGGTGGCCACATCTCCACATGACAGTGCATTTATGTGGTTAGTCTGAATAGAAAAGACAATGATTTTGCTTCTTGGATTTGGCTTGCTCTTTGGGTCTTTTCCTTGGCTACCTCTCAACATTGAAATATAAAAAAAAAGGTTTAGGACTCTGAAACATGGGACTGTATTCTACTGCTGTTTGGTGATTATTGGATGAATAGTCCTTACAAAGCTTATAATCAAGCCTCTATAAATTAAAATTGAGAGGTAGATGGAATAGTCATTATGAGCTAGGGTAGAGTTCCATGGATACCAAAACTCTCCCATGAGAAACCAAAGCTTGCTTAATAAGAAGTCAAGTCCAGAGGAAAGACAAATTAGATGCTGAGGGCTCTAGCTACTTTCTAGGACCTCTTTGTTTTAAAGGTTTGTGTCATTGATAGGTCTCATATCAGCTAGATGACTCAATCTGAAAGACCTGACTTTAAAGTTGGACTTAGACACTTAATTGTGTGACTCTGAGCAAGACACCTAATCTATGTTTGCCTCAGCGTCCTCATCTATAAAATGAGAATAATAATAAACATTTGCCTCTCAGAGTTGTTATGATGAGAAAATGAAATAAATTGTAAATTGCTTAGTACAGTGTCTGGCACCATATAAATATCAGCCATTTTTATTGTTGTTATTAATATAATTATAACTAATATTGATAATATATTAATATTATTATAGCCAGAGCAGTTTCTTCATAAAGGAAAATGGCCTAAAAAGTCTTTTTCCCTTCGTAGGGTATATATATGTGTATATATATATATTTTTTTCTAGTATAAGGGAATGCTTTCTGTATTTTTCTGAAAGAATTCTAACCAAAACAAGTTTATAAGTATTAAGCTAAGCAAGTATGACAGCACCTGTTATTTCCCTATAGAAGAGCTGATGCTGAAACTAGAGGAAAAGAGAATCTTCGCAGTTATGTGCTAAGAAAAACAGTGTTTATAGAATCCAAGCCAAATGAGTGGGATGTGGAGCAGACATGTTGAAGGGTGTCTGGTGGAACAGCATCCATCTGAGTAGTGGTGGGCAGAAATTACAAAACCATCATGAGCAGGTCAAGCAGGAATGTCCCGATGGTATCACTAGAAAAGCTCACCCCATCAGTTGTCAGTTTTCCCTACGGGGGACCCTCGGCAATTATATACCTGTCTATTCATATACTCTGACCAAATATATTCCACACATATGTCTTCCTCTATGTTTGTTGTTTGTGTGTGTCTACTCTTCCCTTGGTATTGTTTATTTGTGAATACATGCCCTAAGTTTCTGGGGGAAATGTTTTGTTGTTACCTTTTTAAAAACACTACCATTTTATTAAATGCCTTTGCTTTGAAATGATTGTGTTTACTGGGTTGGCTATTGAAGGTAAATACATTGGTGAGGGCTTGTGAGCTGTGGTACCTAGAACCTGGGGCATCCTTTGGATGCCTTGTCCTGTGAACTTCGTGGTACCACCAGGAAGTGCCTGTGACTTTCTCTAGTAGCAATCAACAGCAAGTATGAAAATAGCACAGACCCACCAAGGCTGAGGTTTGTCAAAGTGTGAATAGCAATAGGTCAGGGGCAGCAGGGATTGAAATTTAAAAGAAAGCATATTAACCTTACAGTCAAGGAATAGATGATTCCTAGAGCCATATATAATGTGGAAGAAGGGAATATAGACTGTACTCTCAGAAACCTTGTCAGTGAGTAGTTTTATAGAATCTGAGACACCGAGGGAAATTTTCTGCTACTGTTACCCTTTTTGTGTGTCTTCTTGTGTGCTCTATCTCTTCAACAACTGTAATCCCTTTCTTGATATCACATCATTTTATACTGACAGACCCCAGCACAATATTCAGAACAGAGCAGGCTTATTGGTAATGATGGCAAGCTTTCCCTTCTGAATCCTGACCAGTAATTACAAAGCACTTTTATTTTATAAAATGTTATTTCAATTCCATGTAGTCATATTCTCAATTTTAATATTCAGAACTAATTGAGTTTGCCTGACTGATTGATAACCCAAGTAGGATTGTCTGTCTGTCTGTTTCTTTCTCTCTGTAACTCATTGACCCCAAATCCCTAGTTTCTGGTTTTTGAGTTAGTAGATTCAATTTGAAACTCCTCCAAATTCATATCTATTTCGTTTCTATTGCCCCAATCCAAATAGCTATAGAATTTAGCTTGGGTTTAAGTTTTTAAAGTTGTGGTTTAAAAAAAAACAAAGACCTGTTGCAGCCTATCTTAGGGTTTGCCAGCTCTTATGCAAGTACTCAAGGTAGCAGTGCATACTGGAAAGAGGATAGGAATGATTTCATCCCATAGAAAATGCAGGCTAACACAAAGAACTCAGAGTAATTTATAAACAGTTGATGTAATTCTCATTTCCTTTCCAGGGAGTCCTATCTACCACCCAAGGGAAATTTATAGGTCTATGGTCATATAGTGCTCCCCCTAAAGTTTTAGATTCTCTTAGAAAGGAAAATGAAACAAGGGCTGCTAGAGAGGCACTTCTCTCCCCTAACAATCCTCCTTCCCAAGAGGTAGTTGTACAAACCTCCAGGCTTAAAGAGATCAGACTATCCCCAGAAATAAAAATGCATAAATGGAAAAGAAGCGGAGATTTCCAGATGCTTGTTTGTAGATCATCTTGTGCTGATTACAGGGACTCTTCAGTGACATGCATGAATTATCAAGACACAAGCTTAACAATTCATACAATAAAAGCTAAATTGTTGAAGAATGCCTTTTGCCTAAATTATGGCATGCAGTTGGCTGCCCATTCCACTGAGTTAGTATCTCTCTGTCTGTCTGTTCGTTCGTCCATCTGTCTATCTATCTATCTAGCAAGCTAGCTAATTTTTCTCTGATAGATCCTGCAGATAGGTAACATTTTGGGTCCAGAAGTGAATAGAAAAAACACAATGCATTTTATTATATTTAAGAAATTATGTAATGTTTTTAATAATCTCAAACTGCTCACTGGCACAAAGACCCATCTTTTTAGCTTAAATATGTTTCTGGCAATACTAGATGGTCCCAAATTTTGGAACATCATGATCTTTGAGGAAGCAGAGTATGAATAACTGCCAGGACAGTGGCAAGATGCATAGTGGATATAAGTAGGGTAAAGCACATTTCCTATTCAATTGGATCTCATAGCTAAATCAGACAGTTGTGACCTAAAAGGACCTTTATCACCACATTATCTTCATCATGATCATCATTAATGTGGATGCTATTAGTAATAATAATAACAATAGTGATATTATTAACAACCCATTATATTTGTATGATTCTTCTAGGTACTTTATTTTATGAGACTTTGGTCTATAATGGGTGTTTAAAAATAAATGTTGATTTTTATTGATTTATTCTCTTAACACCTTGAGAAAGGTAGTACTGTTATCATTCCCATTTGTGATGAGAAAATGGAGGTTTAGTGAGAAAATCATTCATCCAAGGTCACATTGACCTCCACTTGTCTCCTTTTTGCCTATGGAGAGAGTGTTCACAGCTGTGATTGGTACAGGTCGACATGGTATGGAAGGAACCTCAGGTCTGGAGAATCAGAAAGTTGTCTGTGGAGGAGGATTTTCATAGAGTGATTGGAGGTGGGGGAGAGATTGCAAATTGGGGGCAAAGCCTTCTGTTATGTGTGAAACAAAGAAACCTCTAAGCTCCAGCTCCCAGCTGCCCATCAGCATCCCCAGTGGTATGTAATCCTATCTGTTCTACAGGCTAGAGACTTCCCCTTTGCAATTTTATCTACCCGTCAGCCTGGGGACTTCCTTCCTTGAAATCCTAGCTGCTCCTGTGGGCTTGTTTCCTCTCTTGTAATGTGTACAAGCCTGGCTATAGTCTACAGCAGAGCCCCTGCTCACTAGTGACACTATCAAAAATTAATTGTGCTTCTGTACACTGTCTCTTACTCCTCCTGATACTCACAACCTGCTTAATCATTCAGGCTTCTTCTGATTCTTTGAAATTAATCCACAACTTGCTCTTATCTTTAATAACTGCCTGATATGATCATCTTTGCTAAATTTCATAATCTCCTAAGCCATTGACTGCTCTAACACTAGACAATCACTATTCTTAAATCCTTTGTCTGTGTTCTCTGCCCTAATGCCTCCTACACTCCAAAATTCCTCCTAGTCTCTGCATTATCTCAGTTTTTTAAGGTCATCTTTACAAAAATGTACCTAAAGAATTTCCTCCCTTGTATTCATCACATGTCCCATTAGACTACCCACAGATGCATATTTATTTCTGCTATATGTTCTGATCCAACTTTTCTTACAAAATATTGATACTCTGGAGTTTAGGAATCTATTAAAGTGGTATTTTGTCTGAAAAGGCAAGCATTATTTAATGAGTATGTGGCCCATTCATTTTTTAGGTTGATACTGAGAAAACTGAGAAAAAAAACCCCTATATATAAGATTACTTTTATCATAGAAATATATTCCTAATAACTAAACCAAAAAAAGAACACAGTAAGAGAACTATTATTAAAGAGAACAATTATTAAGGAACAGTGAGTAAAATTTTTAAATATTTTGTCACACAGATTATAGTGATTCTGCCATGAAATCATTCTTTATGACCAAATTAGATTTATGCCAGAGATACAAGGATAATTCAACATTTAGACAACAGTCATCATAATTAATCATGTTAAAAACAAAAAAATCCAAAATCATATGATTATCTCAGTAGAATTGAAGGAGGAAAAACACTTTACAAAGCACAACAATCATTTATGCTAAAATAAAACCCGTTTAAAGCATATAGGAACTATTTTTTAGTACCATAAAAAGTATTTATCTAAAACCAAAAGCAATCATCATATGTATTTATCAGTTATGCTGTTTTTTCCTTGTTTTTTCTTTTAAAATAGTTTGTTACATAGGAACTATGATACTTAGGAAGTTATCATATTGTTGGCAATCTCTGACTCAATTATAAATTAGACTGCTATCCCCAAGAAATTGAGGAGTAAAAGGAACTATACACACAAAAATATTTAGTAGATCTTTTCATGGTAGCCCAAAATGGGAAATTAGGGAAAATGGTTAAACAAATTGTGGTATAAAATGTATGTAATAGAATATTATTATGCTATCAGAAATAATGAAATGAAAAATTTCAGAGGAAATTGGGAAGACCTCTCTGAACTGATTGATGCAAAGCAAAATAAGAATTAGAAGAACAATTTATACAATGATGACATAATAGAAAAATATTTTCAAATACTCTAGAACTTATCAATGCAATGATAAACTATAAATCTAAAAGAATGAAACTGAAATGTAACCTCTTTGTCAAAGAGGTGATAAATTTCAAAAATGGAGATGTACTTTTTGTGACATAGCTCATATAGAAATTGGTTTTTGTGAGATATAGCTTTGTAACAAGAGCTTTATTTTTCTTTCTTTTAAAAAAATTGTTCATTTTGGGGGAAGAAAAAGGAATAGTGAGGGAGACAGATCAATTAAAAATACTTGTTAATTGAAAAAAGAATATAATATCCCCCCCAAAATGTGGCTGTTATAAATTGTTCTTCTGTTTCCATTTATTTTACTTTGCATCAGTTCAGACATATATTTAAAAGTTTTCTCTGAAAGTCCCTTTATAATTTCTTACAGAACCATAATATTTCCATTACATATATTTACCATAATTATTCAGTCATTTGTTAAATGATGCTCACATCCTTGGTTTCTAGTTCATTCACAAACGAACTGCTACAAATATTTTTATATACATAGGTCCTTTTAATCTCTTTTATATTTCTTTGGGAGTATAGTTTTAGTAATAGCTCAAAGAATATGAAGTTTAGAAATTTTGGAGGAATAGTTCCAAATTACTTTCTAGAATGGTTAGGCAAATTCACAATTTCACCAACTGTGCATTAACGTGCCTCTTTTTCTACATATCATTTTCTTTTATTGTCATATTTCCAACATTTGACATTTTTCTTTATTGTCATAATTCCAAATTTGTCATTTTCCTTTTTTGTCATATTTCCTTTAACTTTATAAATATAATTGATATCATATGAAACCTATAAATTGTTATCATTTGCATTTTTCTAGTTACAAGTAATTTAGAGGATTTTTACATAGATATTAATAACTTGTATTCTTCTATTGAAAACTGTGTGTTAATATGCTTTAATCTTTTATCAATTGGAGCTTAGAGTTATAAATCTGAGTTTTGGGTTTTATAAATTTGAATCAGTTCTTTATGTTACTTAGAAATTAGAGCTTTATGAATGGTATGAAATATTATTGTTCTATACCAAACAACCAGCAGGATGATTTCAGAGAGGCCTGGGGAGACTTACATGAACTGATGCTGAGAGAATTGAATAGAACCAGGAGATCATTGTACATGGCAACAGCAAGATTATATGATGATCAATTCTGATGGACATGGCTGTTCTCAATAATGAGACGATCCAGGCCAGTTCCAATAATCTTATGAGATGAGAGCCATCTACACCCAGAGAGGACTATGGGAACTGAGTGTGGATCACAACATAGCATTTTTCACTTCTTTTATTGTTGTTTGCTTGAATTTTGTTTTCTTTCTCATTTTTTCCTTTTTTGATCTTATTTTTCCTGTGCTTTAAGATAATCATATAAATATCTATGACTATATTGGATTTATATATATATATATATATATATATATATATATATATATTTACCATGTTTAACATAAACAAAAGAAATGAGATCTTTAGTAGAGCACTTATTACTAGGAATATTTTTCCCTAGTTAACTGTTTCCCTTCTAATTTTAACTGTATTAAATTCATTTGTGCAAAAACTTTTAAATTATATATAATCAAAATTGTCCATTTTCATAATTTGTGATCCTCACTTTCCCTTATTTAGTTATAAATCTTTTTTTAAAAATTTTTTAATTTTTATTTTATTTTATAATTATAACATTTTTTTTGACAGTACATATGCATGGGTAATTTTTTACAACATTATCCCTTGCACTTACTTCTATTCAGATTTTTTCCCTTCCTCCCCCAACCCCCTCCCCCAGATGGCAGGCAGTCTTATATATATTAAATATATTACAGTATATTCTAGATACAATATATGTGTGTAGAACCGAATTTTTTGTTGCACAGGAAGAATTGGATTCAGAAGGTAAAAATAACAGTTTACATTCATTTCCCAGTGTTCCTTTTCTGGATGTAGCTGGTTCTGTCCATCATTAATCAATTGGAATTGGATTAGCTCTTCTCTATGTTGAAGAAATCCACTTCCATCAGAATACATCTTCATACAGTATCATTGTTGAAGTGTATAATGATCTTCTGGTTCTGCTCGTTTCACTCAGCATCAGTTGATGTAAGTCTCTCCAGGCCTCTCTGTATTTCTCCTGTTGGTCATTTCTTATAGAACAATAATATTCCATAACATTCATATACCATAATTTACCCAACCATTCTCCAATTGATGGACATCCATTCATCTTCCAGCTTCTAGCCACTATGAAAAGGGCTGCCACAAACATTTTGGCACATACAGGTCCCTTTCCCTTCTTTAGTAGTTCCTTGGGGTATAA
Organism: Sminthopsis crassicaudata; assembly: GCF_048593235.1. NCBI lineage: Eukaryota > Metazoa > Chordata > Mammalia > Dasyuromorphia > Dasyuridae > Sminthopsis > Sminthopsis crassicaudata. Next base: position 407,695,670 of record NC_133620.1, read on the forward strand.
GCCCAGTAGTAGTATGGCTGGGTCAAAGGGTATGCACATTTTGATAACTTTTGGGCATAATTCCAGATTGCTCTCCAGAATGGTTGGATTCTTTCACAACTCCACCAACAATGCATCAGTGTCCCAGTTTTCCCACAGCCCCTCCAACATTCATCGTTATTTGTTCCTGTCATCTTAGCCAATCTGACAGGTGTGTAATGATACCTCAGAGTTGTCTTAATTTGCATTTCTCTGATCAATAGTGATTTGGAACACTCTTTCATATGAGTGGAAATAGTTTTAATTTCATCATCTGAAAATTGTCTGTTCATATCCTTTGACCATTTATCAATTGGAGAATGGCTTGATTTCTTATAAATTAAAGTCAATTCTCTGTATATTTTGGAGATGAGGCCTTTATCAGAACCTTTAACTGTAAAAATTTTTTCCCAATTTGTTACTTCCCTTCTAATCTTGTTTGCATTAGTTTTGTTTGTGCAGAAACTTTTTAATTTGGTGTAATCAAAATGTTCTATTTTGTGATCAATAATGGTCTCTAGTTCTCCCTTGGACACAAACTCCTTCCTCCTCCACAAGTCTGAGAGGTAAACCATCCCATGTTCCTCCAATTTATTTATGATTTCGTTCTTTATGCCTAAATCTTGGACCCATTTTGATCTAATCTTAGTATGTGGTGTTAAATGTGGGTCCATGCCTAGTTTCTGCCATACTAATTTCCAGTTTTCCCAGCAGTTTTTGTCAAATAATGAATTCTTATCCCAAAATTTGGGATCTTTGGGTTTGTCAAACACTAGATTGCTATTTTTATTCACTATCTTGCCCTGTGAACCTAACCTATGCCACTGATCAACTAGTCTATTTCTTAGCCAATACCAAATGGTTTTGGTGACTGTTGCTTTATAATTTAGCTTTAAATCAGGTACACTTAGACCACCTTCCTCTGACTTTTTTTTCATTAGTTCCCTTGCAATTCTCGACCTTTTATTCTTCCATATGAATTTTGTTGTTATTTTTTCTAGGTCATTAAAATAGTTTCTTGGGAGTCTGATTGGTATAGCACTAAATAAATAGATTAGTTTGGGGAGTATTGTCATCTTGATTATATTCAGTCGGCCTATCCAAGAGCACTCAATGTCTTTCCAATTATTTAAATCTGACTTTATTTTTGTGGCAAGTGTTTTGTAATTTTGCTCATATAATTCCTGACTCTCCTTTGGTAGATAAATTCCCAAATATTTTATACTATCGACTGTTATTTTGAATGGAATTTCTCTTTGTATCTCTTGCTGTTGGATTGTGTTGGTAATGCATAAAAATCCTGAGGATTTATGTGGATTTATTTTGTATCCTGCGACTTTGCTAAAATTCTGAATTATTTCTAATAGCTTTTTAGCAGAGTCTTTGGGGTTCTCTAAGTATACCATCATGTCATCTGCAAAAAGTGACAATTTGATTTCTTCATTTCCTACTCTAATTCCTTGAATCTCTTTCTCGGCTCTTATTGCCGAGGCTAGCGTTTCTAGTACTATATTGAATAGTAATGGTGATAGTGGGCAACCTTGTTTCACTCCTGATCTTACAGGGAAAGGTTCTAGTTTATCACCATTACATATGATGTTTACTGAAGGTTTTAAATATATGCTCCTTATTATTTTAAGGAATAGTCCATTTATTCCTATACTCTCAAGCGTTTTTAGTAGGAATGGATGTTGGATTTTATCAAATGCTTTTTCTGCATCTATTGAGATGATCATATGGTTTTTATTAATTTGATTATTAATATGGTCAATTATACTAATAGTTTTCCTAATATTAAACCAGCCCTGCATTCCTGGTATAAATCCCACTTGGTCATAGTGTATTACCCTTATTTAGTTATAAACACCTCTCCTATTCATATATTCAAACACTAGTCTACCAAGTTCATTTCTTTCTGTTATGTTATATATCTAATCTGTTTCACTGATCAACTTCTCTATTTTTCAACCAATACCAAATCATTTGATAATTACTCCTTTGTAGCATATTGAGATCTGAAGCTTTTTTCCTTTCTTTCCCTGTAAGACTCTTGACCTTGTGTTCTCTCAGATGAATTTCATCTTATATTTCTGGTTCTTTAAAATAACTCTTTGGTAGTCAGATGTAGTCTTTCAACAGAGGAAAACTCCCCATTTTCTTATCATGTGCTAGGCAATATAGCCCCCTGAGGATCCCAAAATTGATCAGAATTCTGTTTTTCTCCATTTCTCCCTCTCCCCAGAGATTCAAAGCCTGCCAGGGGAGTTTCTTAGGCCCTTCCAATGTTCTTACTGATTTCTAATGGCTCTTTCCACCTGCAGAGAATGCTCTCCTGCCTCCTAATTGTGATAAAGTCGGCTTTCTTGTACATGCTCTTGTTACCTGCGTGAGTGAGCTGTTCTTGCAGTAATTAGGTTCCCACACCTGAAAAAGCCTCCACCATGCTCTGTACTCCCACGTTACAGGAACCTGAGGCTTCTTACTGGTGCTTCGTGACATTAGGTTTGAGTCTTCTTGTTCTCTCCTTTTCTGACTCATAATTTCTCCAGTGAAAGTGCAGCCTTTCTCTGTGTCTCAGCTAAATATAACTGGAGGGAAATGGGGTCTATGAGCAACGCTAAACCTTGTGGTCCTGCATATACTGAACATGGATGGAGGGCTGGCTTCAATCAGGGAGCTTTGGTTCAGATTCTGCCTCAGATGCTTAATAAAAATGTGGCCCAAGGCAAATCACATAACATCTCTTTAAGCCTCAGTTTCTTCATCTGTGAAATAGGGATAATAATACCATCTACCTTGTTGTGAAGATCAATTTAGATAATTTTTACGTACTTATCAAACCTCAAAACCATATGTAAACATGATCTATTATTATAATTATTGAGTAAATCTTCAGATTCTTACTTAAATTGCCATGAAAAATCTCTCAACACAATCTCCTATGAGTCTAGAATAGTATGTAGCCATCAGAATTCATTAATGCATTCAATTAATTTTTTCCTTCCTTAATCCCAACATCAGGATTGCTGCATCTTGCTTCCTCTGCAAGTCCCCAGTGGATTATAGAAACCTAATTTTTCTAACTACTCCTTAGCAAGAAAGTCTCCTCCTCTGTAACTTAGCAGTGCCATCCAACACAGTACCTCTAGGTCTCCAACAATAAATCCTATCTATGATTAATAGCAAAGGTTGAGTCTGTGTCTTAAAGATCAATTAGTTCTAATCAAGGAGAACTTCTTCCTCTAAAAAATAGGAAAGAACACCATAAGGGTGGAATTGCTATAATAGGAAGCAAAAGAAAGGGGAGCAGTTTTCATTCTCTGTACCAACCTTTCTTGCTGGTTAATCACAGGAGAATTTCAGCCTGAAATTCTTGTAGTTATTCCCCCCAAACTGATCAACCCTGAAATCCTATCTTCTAGTGAAACTAGATGAGAAAAAAAAATCTCCATTATAGCTGGCATATCTGTCAAAGATTTCCCACTGCTAGACAATCTTTCCCAGAGCCATGGCGTTGAATTTAGGCCATAATATAATTCAAGCTGAATCTGCCAGGTATATCACCTAGGAAACAGGAAGAAGGAAAACAAGCATTTATTAAGTACCTTCTATGCGCTGACTGCTTAACAAATATTGTCTGTCTTAATATTTGTGACTACCCTGGGTAGTAGGTGCTATTATTATCCTCAGTTTACAGATGAGGATTCAGACAGAGGTTAAGTGACTTCCAATGGGTCAGTAGCAACCATGAGAGGAACATGCTATTGTTATCCTCATTTTACAGATGGGGAAATTGAGGTAAATGAAGGCTACGTTACATGCCTAGGGTCATACAGCTAGTATGTGTCTGAAGCTGGATTTGAATTTTGTTCTTCTTAACTCCAGACCTCCCTGGGGCACCCAGCTCATCACCTCTATTCAGATTTCTGACTGTCATCTCTGTAGTCAGGGCTACACATAACCAAAGTGATGGAAAAGAAAGAGAAAAATCCCTGAACACCCCAATTAAGCTGCTACAAGTTCCTTAGAAGGTTTCCTGACATTCATTCCTTCTTTAACACATCACAACCTGAGCCGAAAAAAAAAATGGACTGGTCTGCCCAATGTGCACTAGCATCAAAGGTGGTTTACAGAACTGGCTTAAATACCTGTTGTTTCCCTAAATGAGGTATGGGTGAAGTCCTTGAAACTCACTGTAGCCCTAGTGGTACTATCCCCCTGACTCTCCAATTATTGTCACTGTGTTCTGTCTTTATTTTAGAAAGTGTTTGTTACTTCAATGGATTAATGCAGATCTCAAACCATCCAAAGGACTCAGTCCATCCATTCTGTGGGACTTGGCTTTGTGTCTTATTGTATTAAATTTATCATGGGTGAGGGAAGGGGCCTGGGGGCCTTCTTTGATTTGTCTTCTCACCACAAGGATACCAATGGGCACAGAGCCTGCCCATTAGTCACCCCTTGTTCTCACCATGGGATTGTTTCATCTTCTCTTTGGATCATACATTTCTTTCACAACCTCCTTATGAATATTTCTTTGGCTCTTTTTCAGACTCTGCTATCTGCTTACAACCACCAGACCTTTGATGGTTTCTTAACTTTATTGGTCTTAAAATAGCTCTTTGTTTTATTTATTAATTCATTTTTTCCATTTTCTTTTCTCCTTATTTCTTCTGAACAACTTTTAAAAACTTTCCTTTGGACTATTACTTGTCTTTAAATTGTGGTATCTTTAGGCATAGGTTTAATTCATTTCGTTTTCTCTTTTCTCATATTAATGAAGGTTTTCGTTGGTATAATCCATCTACCTGGTTTCTATGGTTTTGATATAAAGTCTTAAAGTAGTCATTAGCTTCTAATATTAAAAGTTTAACTTTTAATTTAATTAAAATTTCCTAATCTTATCATTATTAAGATTTTTCTTTAATTTCTATGTAGACATACTTTTTAATCATGTTACAATATTTATCTCTAATTTTATTGGTTTCTCCAACTATTAAGAAACAATTAGAAATAACCTATTTTAAAATACTGTTTAAAAATATTATTGGATTTCTCAAAAGCAGAGAAGAGACACATTTTAAGGCATAGGATTAATGCTTTATCCTAGCAAAGTCAGAGTTAATTAATGCTGGGAAGAGTCAAATGCTTTATAAGTTTCAAAGAACTTGCTATGCAAATGTCAGCTATTATAATCATTCTTGCTTCTACATATATATGTGTGTGTGTGTGTGTGTGTGTGTGTGTGTGTGTGTGTGTGTGTGTGTGTGAGCATACCTTCCTCTACCTTATTGAACAATGGTTTAAAGCTGTGCTTGCTTTATTATTATTTTACTATATTTGGCAATTATAAATGTTCTTTTGTAGTGTACACAAGAACTCACATAAAGATTCACCAGGTACTTAATTACAGAAAAATTGTTACTAATTCAAAAGGGCAGAAAGCATTCATTTTAAAGATGACAAAAGCACACCGCATAGCAAAAAAAATTCTTTATAAAACAGGAATATCAGGACATATTGAATATCAAACAGCACTACTAATAAATATGTCTTGTCTCTGTTGAGGTCTTTTTATGGTGGCAAAGAATTGAAAACTGAAGTGATGCCCATTTAATTAGGAAACAGCTGAAGAAGCTGAACAAAATTGTTTTAGAAACACCTGAGAAGAATTACGTGAATGATGCAAAGTGAAATGATCAGCATCAAGAGAACACTATACACTGCAATATCAGTATTATGTAATGATCAATTGTGAATTACTTAGGTCTTCTCAATAATATAATGATCCAATGGATTTTCAAAGGATCCATGAAGAAAAATGCTATCCATCTCCAGAGAACTGATAAACTCTGAATGTAGATTGAAACATGTTTTTATTTACATTATTTTTATTGTTTTGTTCTGTTTGTGTTTTCTTTTTCAACATATCTATATGGAAATATGTTTTGTGTTACTTTACATGTATAATCAAAATCTAATTGCCTTCTTCAGGAGGGGGAAAGGATAGATGGGAGAGAGAGAATTTGAACTAAATTTTAAAAAATGATCATTATTTTTATATATAATTAGGAAACATTAACAAAAATTAACCAAAAAAGAATAATAAAGTAATTTATAAAAAAGAAAATAATTTATGGTAAAAGTCAGGTTGATAGTAGAAGGAAGCCTTAAGTAAGATGTAACATCTTATTTTCCCCATAGTGGTTCAAAGCACTTTATAAATCAATTCAATTCAACAAACACCCGATTTATATAGAATGCTATTCTAGAGGCTGAGAGAAATGCAAAGTCTAGACAAAATGCTGTTCTCATGGAGTCTGCCATCTAGTAAGGAGACTTAACACTTACACAAAGTCAGAATGCAAAATAATTTATGATCCCTGCACAAGAGAGCTACAAAGTGCTGTGTTGGGAAAGAAATTATTATTACTGACAGAGGCTTGGGGGAAGAAACATTCAACTTGTTCTTTAAAGGATGGGAAGAAATTCAAAAGGAAAGAGGCATTTGGATGATAGGGAGTATCAAGGGGAACATGGAATAATGACTAGTTCAGTCTGACTAGCAGGAAGTCCAATTTATAAACCACTGACTTATTAAAACATCAGCTCCTCTCTCATTCACTTCTAATGTAACAATTATTAGTTATTTTTATAGGTACCACATCTTCCTTCTAGTGGTCCTCAAACTTTTTAAACAGGGGGCCAGTTCAGTGTCCCTCAGACTGTGGGAGGGCAGGACTATAGTAAAAACAAAAGCTCACACTCTGTCTCCGCCCCTCAGCCCATTTGCCATAACCCAGAGGACCGC